>NW_027663483.1:30000-43244 GCF_964034855.1 Anser brachyrhynchus | reverse complement strand
AACCGCAACAAGAAGCTGAACCCGAGTTAGACCCGAAAAAACACGTACGGTGCCACTTTCTGCCATCAAAAAGTGCTCTCAGCGGAAGCCTTTGGGTACACCTGAACTCCCTGGGGGAGCCTTTACGCAACCCCACACTCAACAGGACTCTGCGTCTTCACTCTTTCCTAACAACCCTAAACATAACCCTAACCGCAACAAGAAGCTGAACCCGAGTTAGACCCGAAAAAACACGTACGGTGCCACTTTCTGCCATCCAAAAGTGCTCTCAGCGGAAGCCTTTGGGTACACGTGAACTCCCTGGGGGAGCCTTTACGCAACCCGACACTCAACAGGACTCTGCGTCTTCGCTCTTTCCTAACAACCCTAAACATAACCCTAACCGCAACAAGAAGCTGAACCCGAGTTAGACCCGAAAAAACACGTACGGTGCCACTTTCTGCCATCAAAAAGTGCTCTCAGCGGAAGCCTTTGGGTACACCTGAACTCCCTGGGGGAGCCTTTACGCAACCCCACACTCAACAGGACTCTGCGTCTTCACTCTTTCCTAACAACCCTAAACATAACCCTAACCGCAACAAGAAGCTGAACCCGAGTTAGACCCGAAAAAACACGTACGGTGCCACTTTCTGCCATCAAAAAGTGCTCTCAGCGGAAGCCTTTGGGTACACCTGAACTCCCTGGGGGAGCCTTTACGCAACCCCACACTCAACAGGACTCTGCGTCTTCACTCTTTCCTAACAACCCTAAACATAACCCTAACCGCAACAAGAAGCTGAACCCGAGTTAGACCCGAAAAAACACGTACGGTGCCACTTTCTGCCATCAAAAAGTGCTCTCAGCGGAAGCCTTTGGGTACACGTGAACTCCCTGGGGGAGCCTTTACGCAACCCCACACTCAACAGGACTCTGCGTCTTCACTCTTTCCTAACAACCCTAAACATAACCCTAACCGCAACAAGAAGCTGAACCCGAGTTAGACCCGAAAAAACACGTACGGTGCCACTTTCTGCCATCAAAAAGTGCTCTCAGCGGAAGCCTTTGGGTACACCTGAACTCCCTGGGGGAGCCTTTACGCAACCCCACACTCAACAGGACTCTGCGTCTTCACTCTTTCCTAACAACCCTAAACATAACCCTAACCGCAACAAGAAGCTGAACCCGAGTTAGACCCGAAAAAACACGTACGGTGCCACTTTCTGCCATCAAAAAGTGCTCTCAGCGGAAGCCTTTGGGTACACCTGAACTCCCTGGGGGAGCCTTTACGCAACCCCACACTCAACAGGACTCTGCGTCTTCACTCTTTCCTAACAACCCTAACATAACCCTAACCGCAACAAGAAGCTGAACCCGAGTTAGACCCGAAAAAACACGTACGGTGCCACTTTCTGCCATCCAAAAGTGCTCTCAGCGGAAGCCTTTGGGTACACCTGAACTCCCTGGGGGAGCCTTTACGCAACCCCACACTCAACAGGACTCTGCGTCTTCGCTCTATCTTAACAGCCCTAAACATAACCCTAACCGCAACAAGAAGCTGAACCCGAGTTAGACCCGAAAAAACACGTACGGTGCCACTTTCTGCCATCAAAAAGTGCTCTCAGCGGAAGCCTTTGGGTACACGTGAACTCCCTGGGGGAGCCTTTACGCAACCCCACACTCAACAGGACTCTGCGTCTTCACTCTTTCCTAACAACCCTAAACATAACCCTAACCGCAACAAGAAGCTGAACCCGAGTTAGACCCGAAAAAACACGTACGGTGCCACTTTCTGCCATCAAAAAGTGCTCTCAGCGGAAGCCTTTGGGTACACCTGAACTCCCTGGGGGAGCCTTTACGCAACCCCACACTCAACAGGACTCTGCGTCTTCACTCTTTCCTAACAACCCTAAACATAACCCTAACCGCAACAAGAAGCTGAACCCGAGTTAGACCCGAAAAAACACGTACGATGCCACTTTCTGCCATCAAAAAGTGCTCTCAGCGGAAGCCTTTGGGTACACCTGAACTCCCTGGGGGAGCCTTTACGCAACCGCACACTCAACAGGACTCTCCGTCTTCACTCTTTCCTAACAACCCTAAACATAACCCTAACCGCAACAAGAAGCTGAACCCGAGTTAGACCCGAAAAAACACGTACGGTGCCACTTTCTGCCATCAAAAAGTGCTCTCAGCGGAAGCCTTTGGGTACACCTGAACTCCCTGGGGGAGCCTTTACGCAACCCCACACTCAACAGGACTCTGCGTCTTCACTCTTTCCTAACAACCCTAAACATAACCCTAACCGCAACAAGAAGCTGAACCCGAGTTAGACCCGAAAAAACACGTACGGTGCCACTTTCTGCCATCAAAAAGTGCTCTCAGCGGAAGCCTTTGGGTACACCTGAACTCCCTGGGGGAGCCTTTACGCAACCCCACACTCAACAGGACTCTGCGTCTTCACTCTTTCCTAACAACCCTAAACATAACCCTAACCGCAACAAGAAGCTCAACCCGAGTTAGACCCGAAAAAACACGTACGGTGCCACTTTCTGCCATCAAAAAGTGCTCTCAGCGGAAGCCTTTGGGTACACCTGAACTCCCTGGGGGAGTCTTTACGCAACCCCACACTCAACAGGACTCTGCGTCTTCACTCTTTCCTAACAACCCTAAACATAACCCTAACCGCAACAAGAAGCTGAACCCGAGTTAGACCCGAAAAAACACGTACGGTGCCACTTTCTGCCATCCAAAAGTGCTCTCAGCGGAAGCCTTTGGGTACACGTGAACTCCCTGGGGGAGCCTTTACGCAACCCGACACTCAACAGGACTCTGCGTCTTCACTCTTTCCTAACAACCCTAAACATAACCCTAACCGCAACAAGAAGCTGAACCCGAGTTAGACCCGAAAAAACACGTACGGTGCCACTTTCTGCCATCAAAAAGTGCTCTCAGCGGAAGCCTTTGGGTACACCTGAACTCCCTGGGGGAGCCTTTACGCAACCCCACACTCAACAGGACTCTGCGTCTTCACTCTTTCCTAACAACCCTAAACATAACCCTAACCGCAACAAGAAGCTGAACCCGCGTTAGACCCGAAAAAACACGTACGGTGCCACTTTCTGCCATCAAAAAGTGCTCTCAGCGGAAGCCTTTGGGTACACCTGAACTCCCTGGGGGAGCCTTTACGCAACCCCACACTCAACAGGACTCTGCGTCTTCACTCTTTCCTAACAACCCTAAACATAACCCTAACCGCAACAAGAAGCTGAACCCGAGTTAGACCCGAAAAAACACGTACGGTGCCACTTTCTGCCATCAAAAAGTGCTCTCAGCGGAAGCCTTTGGGTACACCTGAACTCCCTGGGGGAGCCTTTACGCAACCCCACACTCAACAGGACTCTGCGTCTTCACTCTTTCCTAACAACCCTAAACATAACCCTAACCGCAACAAGAAGCTGAACCCGAGTTAGACCCGAAAAAACACGTACGGTGCCACTTTCTGCCATCAAAAAGTGCTCTCAGCGGAAGCCTTTGGGTACACGTGAACTCCCTGGGGGAGCCTTTACGCAACCCCACACTCAACAGGACTCTGCGTCTTCACTCTTTCCTAACAACCCTAAACATAACCCTAACCGCAACAAGAAGCTGAACCCGAGTTAGACCCGAAAAAACACGTACGGTGCCACTTTCTGCCATCCAAAAGTGCTCTCAGCGGAAGCCTTTGGGTACACCTGAACTCCCTGGGGGAGCCTTTACGCAACCCCACACTCAACAGGACTCTGCGTCTTCACTCTTTCCTAACAACCCTAAACATAACCCTAACCGCAACAAGAAGCTCAACCCGAGTTAGACCCGAAAAAACACGTACGGTGCCACTTTCTGCCATCAAAAAGTGCTCTCAGCGGAAGCCTTTGGGTACACCTGAACTCCCTGGGGGAGCCTTTACGCAACCCCACACTCAACAGGACTCTGCGTCTTCACTCTTTCCTAACAACCCTAAACATAACCCTAACCGCAACAAGAAGCTGAACCCGAGTTAGACCCGAAAAAACACGTACGGTGCCACTTTCTGCCATCAAAAAGTGCTCTCAGCGGAAGCCTTTGGGTACACCTGAACTCCCTGGGGGAGCCTTTACGCAACCCCACACTCAACAGGACTCTGCGTCTTCGCTCTTTCCTAACAACCCTAAACATAACCCTAACCGCAACAAGAAGCTGAACCCGAGTTAGACCCGAAAAAACACGTACGGTGCCACTTTCTGCCATCAAAAAGTGCTCTCAGCGGAAGCCTTTGGGTACACCTGAACTCCCTGGGGGAGCCTTTACGCAACCCCACACTCAACAGGACTCTGCGTCTTCACTCTTTCCTAACAACCCTAAACATAACCCTAACCGCAACAAGAAGCTGAACCCGAGTTAGACCCGAAAAAACACGTACGGTGCCACTTTCTGCCATCAAAAAGTGCTCTCAGCGGAAGCCTTTGGGTACACCTGAACTCCCTGGGGGAGCCTTTACGCAACCCCGCACTCAACAGGACTCTGCGTCTTCACTCTTTCCTAACAACCCTAAACATAACCCTAACCGCAACAAGAAGCTGAACCCGAGTTAGACCCGAAAAAACACGTACGGTGCCACTTTCTGCCATCAAAAAGTGCTCTCAGCGGAAGACTTTGGGTACACCTGAACTCCCTGGGGGAGCCTTTACGCAACCCCACACTCAACAGGACTCTGCGTCTTCACTCTTTCCTAACAACCCTAAACATAACCCTAACCGCAACAAGAAGCTGAACCCGAGTTAGACCCGAAAAAACACGTACGGTGCCACTTTCTGCCATCAAAAAGTGCTCTCAGCGGAAGCCTTTGGGTACACCTGAACTCCCTGGGGGAGCCTTTACGCAACCCCACACTCAACAGGACTCTGCGTCTTCACTCTTTCCTAACAACCCTAAACATAACCCTAACCGCAACAAGAAGCTGAACCCGAGTTAGACCCGAAAAAACACGTACGGTGCCACTTTCTGCCATCAAAAAGTGCTCTCAGCGGAAGCCTTTGGGTACACCTGAACTCCCTGGGGGAGCCTTTACGCAACCCCACACTCAACAGGACTCTGCGTCTTCACTCTTTCCTAACAACCCTAAACATAACCCTAACCGCAACAAGAAGCTGAACCCGAGTTAGACCCGAAAAAACACGTACGGTGCCACTTTCTGCCATCAAAAAGTGCTCTCAGCGGAAGCCTTTGGGTACACCTGAACTCCCTGGGGGAGCCTTTACGCAACCCCACACTCAACAGGACTCTGCGTCTTCACTCTTTCCTAACAACCCTAAACATAACCCTAACCGCAACAAGAAGCTGAACCCGAGTTAGACCCGAAAAAACACGTACGGTGCCACTTTCTGCCATCAAAAAGTGCTCTCAGCGGAAGCCTTTGGGTACACCTGAACTCCCTGGGGGAGCCTTTACGCAACCCCACACTCAACAGGACTCTGCGTCTTCACTCTTTCCTAACAACCCTAAACATAACCCTAACCGCAACAAGAAGCTGAACCCGAGTTAGACCCGAAAAAACACGTACGGTGCCACTTTCTGCCATCCAAAAGTGCTCTCAGCGGAAGCCTTTGGGTACACCTGAACTCCCTGGGGGAGCCTTTACGCAACCCCACACTCAACAGGACTCTGCGTCTTCACTCTTTCCTAACAACCCTAAACATAACCCTAACCGCAACAAGAAGCTCAACCCGAGTTAGACCCGAAAAAACACGTACGGTGCCACTTTCTGCCATCAAAAAGTGCTCTCAGCGGAAGCCTTTGGGTACACCTGAACTCCCTGGGGGAGCCTTTACGCAACCCCACACTCAACAGGACTCTGCGTCTTCACTCTTTCCTAACAACCCTAAACATAACCCTAACCGCAACAAGAAGCTGAACCCGAGTTAGACCCGAAAAAACACGTACGGTGCCACTTTCTGCCATCAAAAAGTGCTCTCAGCGGAAGCCTTTGGGTACACCTGAACTCCCTGGGGGAGCCTTTACGCAACCCCACACTCAACAGGACTCTGCGTCTTCGCTCTTTCCTAACAACCCTAAACATAACCCTAACCGCAACAAGAAGCTGAACCCGAGTTAGACCCGAAAAAACACGTACGGTGCCACTTTCTGCCATCAAAAAGTGCTCTCAGCGGAAGCCTTTGGGTACACCTGAACTCCCTGGGGGAGCCTTTACGCAACCCCACACTCAACAGGACTCTGCGTCTTCACTCTTTCCTAACAACCCTAAACATAACCCTAACCGCAACAAGAAGCTGAACCCGAGTTAGAGCCGAAAAAACACGTACGGTGCCACTTTCTGCCATCAAAAAGTGCTCTCAGCGGAAGCCTTTGGGTACACGTGAACTCCCTGGGGGAGCCTTTACGCAACCCCACACTCAACAGGACTCTGCGTCTTCACTCTTTCCTAACAACCCTAAACATAACCCTAACCGCAACAAGAAGCTGAACCCGAGTTAGACCCGAAAAAACACGTACGGTGCCACTTTCTGCCATCAAAAAGTGCTCTCAGCGGAAGCCTTTGGGTACACCTGAACTCCCTGGGGGAGCCTTTACGCAACCCCACACTCAACAGGACTCTGCGTCTTCACTCTTTCCTAACAACCCTAAACATAACCCTAACCGCAACAAGAAGCTGAACCCGAGTTAGACCCGAAAAAACACGTACGGTGCCACTTTCTGCCATCAAAAAGTGCTCTCAGCGGAAGCCTTTGGGTACACCTGAACTCCCTGGGGGAGCCTTTACGCAACCCCACACTCAACAGGACTCTGCGTCTTCACTCTTTCCTAACAACCCTAAACATAACCCTAACCGCAACAAGAAGCTGAACCCGAGTTAGACCCGAAAAAACACGTACGGTGCCACTTTCTGCCATCCAAAAGTGCTCTCAGCGGAAGCCTTTGGGTACACCTGAACTCCCTGGGGGAGCCTTTACGCAACCCCACACTCAACAGGACTCTGCGTCTTCGCTCTTTCCTAACAACCCTAAACATAACCCTAACCGCAACAAGAAGCTGAACCCGAGTTAGACCCGAAAAAACACGTACGGTGCCACTTTCTGCCATCAAAAAGTGCTCTCAGCGGAAGCCTTTGGGTACACCTGAACTCCCTGGGGGAGCCTTTACGCAACCCCACACTCAACAGGACTCTGCGTCTTCACTCTTTCCTAACAACCCTAAACATAACCCTAACCGCAACAAGAAGCTGAACCCGAGTTAGACCCGAAAAAACACGTACGGTGCCACTTTCTGCCATCAAAAAGTGCTCTCAGCGGAAGCCTTTGGGTACACCTGAACTCCCTGGGGGAGCCTTTACGCAACCCCACACTCAACAGGACTCTGCGTCTTCACTCTTTCCTAACAACCCTAAACATAACCCTAACCGCAACAAGAAGCTCAACCCGAGTTAGACCCGAAAAAACACGTACGGTGCCACTTTCTGCCATCAAAAAGTGCTCTCAGCGGAAGCCTTTGGGTACACCTGAACTCCCTGGGGGAGCCTTTACGCAACCCCACACTCAACAGGACTCTGCGTCTTCACTCTTTCCTAACAACCCTAAACATAACCCTAACCGCAACAAGAAGCTCAACCCGAGTTAGACCCGAAAAAACACGTACGGTGCCACTTTCTGCCATCCAAAAGTGCTCTCAGCGGAAGCCTTTGGGTACACCTGAACTCCCTGGGGGAGCCTTTACGCAACCCCACACTCAACAGGACTCTGCGTCTTCGCTCTTTCCTAACAACCCTAAACATAACCCTAACCGCAACAAGAAGCTGAACCCGAGTTAGACCCGAAAAAACACGTACGGTGCCACTTTCTGCCATCAAAAAGTGCTCTCAGCGGAAGCCTTTGGGTACACCTGAACTCCCTGGGGGAGCCTTTACGCAACCCCACACTCAACAGGACTCTGCGTCTTCACTCTTTCCTAACAACCCTAAACATAACCCTAACCGCAACAAGAAGCTGAACCCGAGTTAGACCCGAAAAAACACGTACGGTGCCACTTTCTGCCATCAAAAAGTGCTCTCAGCGGAAGCCTTTGGGTACACCTGAACTCCCTGGGGGAGCCTTTACGCAACCCCACACTCAACAGGACTCTGCGTCTTCACTCTTTCCTAACAACCCTAAACATAACCCTAACCGCAACAAGAAGCTGAACCCGAGTTAGACCCGAAAAAACACGTACGGTGCCACTTTCTGCCATCAAAAAGTGCTCTCAGCGGAAGCCTTTGGGTACACCTGAACTCCCTGGGGGAGCCTTTACGCAACCCCACACTCAACAGGACTCTGCGTCTTCACTCTTTCCTAACAACCCTAAACATAACCCTAACCGCAACAAGAAGCTGAACCCGAGTTAGACCCGAAAAAACACGTACGGTGCAACTTTCTGCCATCAAAAAGTGCTCTCAGCGGAAGCCTTTGGGTACACGTGAACTCCCTGGGGGAGCCTTTACGCAACCCCACACTCAACAGGACTCTGCGTCTTCACTCTTTCCTAACAACCCTAAACATAACCCTAACCGCAACAAGAAGCTGAACCCGAGTTAGAGCCGAAAAAACACGTACGGTGCCACTTTCTGCCATCAAAAAGTGCTCTCAGCGGAAGCCTTTGGGTACACGTGAACTCCCTGGGGGAGCCTTTACGCAACCCCACACTCAACAGGACTCTGCGTCTTCACTCTTTCCTAACAACCCTAAACATAACCCTAACCGCAACAAGAAGCTGAACCCGAGTTAGACCCGAAAAAACACGTACGGTGCCACTTTCTGCCATCCAAAAGTGCTCTCAGCGGAAGCCTTTGGGTACACCTGAACTCCCTGGGGGAGCCTTTACGCAACCCCACACTCAACAGGACTCTGCGTCTTCACTCTTTCCTAACAACCCTAAACATAACCCTAACCGCAACAAGAAGCTGAACCCGAGTTAGACCCGAAAAAACACGTACGGTGCCACTTTCTGCCATCAAAAAGTGCTCTCAGCGGAAGCCTTTGGGTACACCTGAACTCCCTGGGGGAGCCTTTACGCAACCCCACACTCAACAGGACTCTGCGTCTTCACTCTTTCCTAACAACCCTAAACATAACCCTAACCGCAACAAGAAGCTGAACCCGAGTTAGACCCGAAAAAACACGTACGGTGCCACTTTCTGCCATCCAAAAGTGCTCTCAGCGGAAGCCTTTGGGTACACCTGAACTCCCTGGGGGAGCCTTTACGCAACCCCACACTCAACAGGACTCTGCGTCTTCACTCTTTCCTAACAACCCTAAACATAACCCTAACCGCAACAAGAAGCTGAACCCGAGTTAGACCCGAAAAAACACGTACGGTGCCACTTTCTGCCATCAAAAAGTGCTCTCAGCGGAAGCCTTTGGGTACACCTGAACTCCCTGGGGGAGCCTTTACGCAACCCCACACTCAACAGGACTCTGCGTCTTCACTCTTTCCTAACAACCCTAAACATAACCCTAACCGCAACAAGAAGCTGAACCCGAGTTAGACCCGAAAAAACACGTACGGTGCCACTTTCTGCCATCAAAAAGTGCTCTCAGCGGAAGCCTTTGGGTACACCTGAACTCCCTGGGGGAGCCTTTACGCAACCCCACACTCAACAGGACTCTGCGTCTTCACTCTTTCCTAACAACCCTAAACATAACCCTAACCGCAACAAGAAGCTCAACCCGAGTTAGACCCGAAAAAACACGTACGGTGCCACTTTCTGCCATCAAAAAGTGCTCTCAGCGGAAGCCTTTGGGTACACCTGAACTCCCTGGGGGAGCCTTTACGCAACCCCACACTCAACAGGACTCTGCGTCTTCACTCTTTCCTAACAACCCTAAACATAACCCTAACCGCAACAAGAAGCTGAACCCGAGTTAGACCCGAAAAAACACGTACGGTGCCACTTTCTGCCATCAAAAAGTGCTCTCAGCGGAAGCCTTTGGGTACACCTGAACTCCCTGGGGGAGCCTTTACGCAACCCCGCACTCAACAGGACTCTGCGTCTTCACTCTTTCCTAACAACCCTAAACATAACCCTAACCGCAACAAGAAGCTCAACCCGAGTTAGACCCGAAAAAACACGTACGGTGCCACTTTCTGCCATCCAAAAGTGCTCTCAGCGGAAGCCTTTAGGTACACCTGAACTCCCTGGGGGAGCCTTTACGCAACCCCACACTCAACAGGACTCTGCGTCTTCACTCTTTCCTAACAACCCTAAACATAACCCTAACCGCAACAAGAAGCTGAACCCGAGTTAGACCCGAAAAAACACGTACGGTGCCACTTTCTGCCATCAAAAAGTGCTCTCAGCGGAAGCCTTTGGGTACACCTGAACTCCCTGGGGGAGCCTTTACGCAACCCCACACTCAACAGGACTCTGCGTCTTCGCTCTTTCCTAACAACCCTAAACATAACCCTAACCGCAACAAGAAGCTGAACCCGAGTTAGACCCGAAAAAACACGTACGGTGCCACTTTCTGCCATCAAAAAGTGCTCTCAGCGGAAGCCTTTGGGTACACCTGAACTCCCTGGGGGAGCCTTTACGCAACCCCACACTCAACAGGACTCTGCGTCTTCACTCTTTCCTAACAACCCTAAACATAACCCTAACCGCAACAAGAAGCTCAACCCAAGTTAGACCCGAAAAAACACGTACGGTGCCACTTTCTGCCATCAAAAAGTGCTCTCAGCGGAAGCCTTTGGGTACACCTGAACTCCCTGGGGGAGCCTTTACGCAACCCCACACTCAACAGGACTCTGCGTCTTCACTCTTTCCTAACAACCCTAAACATAACCCTAACCGCAACAAGAAGCTGAACCCGAGTTAGACCCGAAAAAACACGTACGGTGCCACTTTCTGCCATCAAAAAGTGCTCTCAGCGGAAGCCTTTGGGTACACGTGAACTCCCTGGGGGAGCCTTTACGCAACCCCACACTCAACAGGACTCTGCGTCTTCACTCTTTCCTAACAACCCTAAACATAACCCTAACCGCAACAAGAAGCTGAACCCGAGTTAGACCCGAAAAAACACGTACGGTGCCACTTTCTGCCATCAAAAAGTGCTCTCAGCGGAAGCCTTTGGGTACACCTGAACTCCCTGGGGGAGCCTTTACGCAACCCCACACTCAACAGGACTCTGCGTCTTCACTCTTTCCTAACAACCCTAAACATAACCCTAACCGCAACAAGAAGCTGAACCCGAGTTAGACCCGAAAAAACACGTACGGTGCCACTTTCTGCCATCCAAAAGTGCTCTCAGCGGAAGCCTTTGGGTACACCTGAACTCCCTGGGGGAGCCTTTACGCAACCCCACACTCAACAGGACTCTGCGTCTTCACTCTTTCCTAACAACCCTAAACATAACCCTAACCGCAACAAGAAGCTGAACCCGAGTTAGACCCGAAAAAACACGTACGGTGCCACTTTCTGCCATCAAAAAGTGCTCTCAGCGGAAGCCTTTGGGTACACCTGAACTCCCTGGGGGAGCCTTTACGCAACCCCACACTCAACAGGACTCTGCGTCTTCACTCTTTCCTAACAACCCTAAACATAACCCTAACCGCAACAAGAAGCTCAACCCGAGTTAGACCCGAAAAAACACGTACGGTGCCACTTTCTGCCATCAAAAAGTGCTCTCAGCGGAAGCCTTTGGGTACACCTGAACTCCCTGGGGGAGCCTTTACGCAACCCCACACTCAACAGGACTCTGCGTCTTCACTCTTTCCTAACAACCCTAAACATAACCCTAACCGCAACAAGAAGCTGAACCCGAGTTAGACCCGAAAAAACACGTACGATGCCACTTTCTGCCATCAAAAAGTGCTCTCAGCGGAAGCCTTTGGGTACACCTGAACTCCCTGGGGGAGCCTTTACGCAACCGCACACTCAACAGGACTCTGCGTCTTCACTCTTTCCTAACAACCCTAAACATAACCCTAAGCGCAACAAGAAGCTCAACCCGAGTTAGACCCGAAAAAACACGTACGGTGCCACTTTCTGCCATCAAAAAGTGCTCTCAGCGGAAGCCTTTGGGTACACCTGAACTCCCTGGGGGAGCCTTTACGCAACCCCACACTCAACAGGACTCTGCGTCTTCACTCTTTCCTAACAACCCTAAACATAACCCTAACCGCAACAAGAAGCTGAACCCGAGTTAGACCCGAAAAAACACGTACGGTGCCACTTTCTGCCATCAAAAAGTGCTCTCAGCGGAAGCCTTTGGGTACACCTGAACTCCCTGGGGGAGCCTTTACGCAACCCCACACTCAACAGGACTCTGCGTCTTCACTCTTTCCTAACAACCCTAAACATAACCCTAACCGCAACAAGAAGCTGAACCCGAGTTAGACCCGAAAAAACACGTACGGTGCCACTTTCTGCCATCCAAAAGTGCTCTCAGCGGAAGCCTTTAGGTACACCTGAACTCCCTGGGGGAGCCTTTACGCAACCCCACACTCAACAGGACTCTGCGTCTTCACTCTTCCCTAACAACCCTAAACATAACCCTAACCGCAACAAGAAGCTGAACCCGAGTTAGACCCGAAAAAACACGTACGGTGCCACTTTCTGCCATCAAAAAGTGCTCTCAGCGGAAGCCTTTGGGTACACCTGAACTCCCTGGGGGAGCCTTTACGCAACCCCACACTCAACAGGACTCTGCGTCTTCACTCTTTCCTAACAACCCTAAACATAACCCTAACCGCAACAAGAAGCTGAACCCGAGTTAGACCCGAAAAAACACGTACGGTGCCACTTTCTGCCATCAAAAAGTGCTCTCAGCGGAAGCCTTTGGGTACACCTGAACTCCCTGGGGGAGCCTTTACGCAACCCCACACTCAACAGGACTCTGCGTCTTCACTCTTTCCTAACAACCCTAAACATATCCCTAACCGCAACAAGAAGCTCAACCCGAGTTAGACCCGAAAAAACACGTACGGTGCCACTTTCTGCCATCAAAAAGTGCTCTCAGCGGAAGCCTTTGGGTACACCTGAACTCCCTGGGGGAGCCTTTACGCAACCCCACACTCAACAGGACTCTGCGTCTTCACTCTTTCCTAACAACCCTAAACATAACCCTAACCGCAACAAGAAGCTGAACCCGAGTTAGACCCGAAAAAACACGTACGGTGCCACTTTCTGCCATCAAAAAGTGCTCTCAGCGGAAGCCTTTGGGTACACGTGAACTCCCTGGGGGAGCCTTTACGCAACCCCA
>NW_027663483.1:0-22500 GCF_964034855.1 Anser brachyrhynchus | reverse complement strand
TTCCTAACAACCCTAAACATAACCCTAACCGCAACAAGAAGCTGAACCCGAGTTAGACCCGAAAAAACACGTACGGTGCCACTTTCTGCCATCAAAAAGTGCTCTCAGCGGAAGCCTTTGGGTACACCTGAACTCCCTGGGGGAGCCTTTACGCAACCCCACACTCAACAGGACTCTGCGTCTTCACTCTTTCCTAACAACCCTAAACATAACCCTAACCGCAACAAGAAGCTCAACCCGAGTTAGACCCGAAAAAACACGTACGGTGCCACTTTCTGCCATCAAAAAGTGCTCTCAGCGGAAGCCTTTGGGTACACCTGAACTCCCTGGGGGAGCCTTTACGCAACCCCACACTCAACAGGACTCTGCGTCTTCACTCTTTCCTAACAACCCTAAACATAACCCTAACCGCAACAAGAAGCTGAACCCGAGTTAGACCCGAAAAAACACGTACGGTGCCACTTTCTGCCATCAAAAAGTGCTCTCAGCGGAAGCCTTTGGGTACACCTGAACTCCCTGGGGGAGCCTTTACGCAACCCCACACTCAACAGGACTCTGCGTCTTCACTCTTTCCTAACAACCCTAAACATAACCCTAACCGCAACAAGAAGCTGAACCCGAGTTAGACCCGAAAAAACACGTACGGTGCCACTTTCTGCCATCAAAAAGTGCTCTCAGCGGAAGCCTTTGGGTACACCTGAACTCCCTGGGGGAGCCTTTACGCAACCCCACACTCAACAGGACTCTGCGTCTTCACTCTTTCCTAACAACCCTAAACATAACCCTAACCGCAACAAGAAGCTCAACCCGAGTTAGACCCGAAAAAACACGTACGGTGCCACTTTCTGCCATCAAAAAGTGCTCTCAGCGGAAGCCTTTGGGTACACCTGAACTCCCTGGGGGAGCCTTTACGCAACCCCACACTCAACAGGACTCTGCGTCTTCACTCTTTCCTAACAACCCTAAACATAACCCTAACCGCAACAAGAAGCTGAACCCGAGTTAGACCCGAAAAAACACGTACGGTGCCACTTTCTGCCATCAAAAAGTGCTCTCAGCGGAAGCCTTTGGGTACACCTGAACTCCCTGGGGGAGCCTTTACGCAACCCCACACTCAACAGGACTCTGCGTCTTCACTCTTTCCTAACAACCCTAAACATAACCCTAACAGGAACAAGAAGCTGAACCCGAGTTAGACCCGAAAAAACACGTACGGTGCATCTTTCTGCCATCAAAAAGTGCTCTCAGCGGAAGCCTTTGGGTACACCTGAACTCCCTGGGGGAGCCTTTACACAACCCCACACTCAACAGGACTCTGCGTCTTCACTCTTTCCTAACAACCCTAAACATAACCCTAACCGCAACAAGAAGCTGAACCCGAGTTAGACCCGAAAAAACACGTACGGTGCCACTTTCTGCCATCAAAAAGTGCTCTCAGCGGAAGCCTTTGGGTACACCTGAACTCCCTGGGGGAGCCTTTACGCAACCCCACACTCAACAGGACTCTGCGTCTTCACTCTTTCCTAACAACCCTAAACATAACCCTAACCGCAACAAGAAGCTGAACCCGAGTTAGACCCGAAAAAACACGTACGGTGCCACTTTCTGCCATCAAAAAGTGCTCTCAGCGGAAGCCTTTGGGTACACCTGAACTCCCTGGGGGAGCCTTTACGCAACCCCACACTCAACAGGACTCTGCGTCTTCACTCTTTCCTAACAACCCTAAACATAACCCTAACCGCAACAAGAAGCTGAACCCGAGTTAGACCCGAAAAAACACGTACGGTGCCACTTTCTGCCATCAAAAAGTGCTCTCAGCGGAAGCCTTTGGGTACACCTGAACTCCCTGGGGGAGCCTTTACGCAACCCCACACTCAACAGGACTCTGCGCCTTCACTCTTTCCTAACAACCCTAAACATAACCCTAACCGCAACAAGAAGCTGAACCCGAGTTAGACCCGAAAAAACACGTACGGTGCCACTTTCTGCCATCAAAAAGTGCTCTCAGCGGAAGCCTTTGGGTACACGTGAACTCCCTGGGGGAGCCTTTACGCAACCCCACACTCAACAGGACTCTGCGTCTTCACTCTTTCCTAACAACCCTAAACATAACCCTAACCGCAACAAGAAGCTGAACCCGAGTTAGACCCGAAAAAACACGTACGGTGCCACTTTCTGCCATCCAAAAGTGCTCTCAACGGAAGCCTTTGGGTACACCTGAACTCCCTGGGGGAGCCTTTACGCAACCGCACAGTCAACAGGACTCTGCGTCTTCACTCTTTCCTAACAACCCTAAACATAACCCTAACCGCAACAAGAAGCTGAACCCGAGTTAGACCCGAAAAAACACGTACGGTGCCACTTTCTGCCATCAAAAAGTGCTCTCAGCGGAAGCCTTTGGGTACACCTGAACTCCCTGGGGGAGCCTTTACGCAACCTCACACTCAACAGGACTCTGCGTCTTCACTCTTTCCTAACAACCCTAAACATAACCCTAACCGCAACAAGAAGCTGAACCCGAGTTAGACCCGAAAAAACACGTACGGTGCCACTTTCTGCCATCAAAAAGTGCTCTCAGCGGAAGCCTTTGGGTACACCTGAACTCCCTGGGGGAGCCTTTACGCAACCCCACACTCAACAGGACTCTGCGTCTTCACTCTTTCCTAACAACCCTAAACATAACCCTAACCGCAACAAGAAGCTCAACCCGAGTTAGACCCGAAAAAACACGTACGGTGCATCTTTCTGCCATCAAAAAGTGCTCTCAGCGGAAGCCTTTGGGTACACCTGAACTCCCTGGGGGAGCCTTTACACAACCCCACACTCAACAGGACTCTGCGTCTTCACTCTTTCCTAACAACCCTAAACATAACCCTAACCGCAACAAGAAGCTGAACCCGAGTTAGACCCGAAAAAACACGTACGGTGCCACTTTCTGCCATCAAAAAGTGCTCTCAGCGGAAGCCTTTGGGTACACCTGAACTCCCTGGGGGAGCCTTTACGCAACCGCACAGTCAACAGGACTCTGCGTCTTCACTCTTTCCTAACAACCCTAAACATAACCCTAACCGCAACAAGAAGCTGAACCCGAGTTAGACCCGAAAAAACACGTACGGTGCCACTTTCTGCCATCAAAAAGTGCTCTCAGCGGAAGCCTTTGGGTACACGTGAACTCCCTGGGGGAGCCTTTACGCAACCCCACACTCAACAGGACTCTGCGTCTTCACTCTTTCCTAACAACCCTAAACATAACCCTAACCGCAACAAGAAGCTGAACCCGAGTTAGACCCGAAAAAACACGTACGGTGCCACTTTCTGCCATCAAAAAGTGCTCTCAGCGGAAGCCTTTGGGTACACCTGAACTCCCTGGGGGAGCCTTTACGCAACCCCACACTCAACAGGACTCTGCGTCTTCACTCTTTCCTAACAACCCTAAACATAACCCTAACCGCAACAAGAAGCTCA
Organism: Anser brachyrhynchus; assembly: GCF_964034855.1. Classification (NCBI taxonomy): domain Eukaryota; kingdom Metazoa; phylum Chordata; class Aves; order Anseriformes; family Anatidae; genus Anser; species Anser brachyrhynchus. The sequence goes on along the minus strand of NW_027663483.1, from coordinate 19,035 downwards.
ACCCGAGTTAGACCCGAAAAAACACGTACGGTGCCACTTTCTGCCATCAAAAAGTGCTCTCAGCGGAAGCCTTTGGGTACACCTGAACTCCCTGGGGGAGCCTTTACGCAACCCCACACTCAACAGGACTCTGCGTCTTCACTCTTTCCTAACAACCCTAAACATAACCCTAACCGCAACAAGAAGCTGAACCCGAGTTAGACCCGAAAAAACACGTACGGTGCCACTTTCTGCCATCAAAAAGTGCTCTCAGCGGAAGCCTTTGGGTACACCTGAACTCCCTGGGGGAGCCTTTACGCAACCCCACACTCAACAGGACTCTGCGTCTTCACTCTTTCCTAACAACCCTAAACATAACCCTAACAGGAACAAGAAGCTGAACCCGAGTTAGACCCGAAAAAACACGTACGGTGCATCTTTCTGCCATCAAAAAGTGCTCTCAGCGGAAGCCTTTGGGTACACCTGAACTCCCTGGGGGAGCCTTTACACAACCCCACACTCAACAGGACTCTGCGTCTTCACTCTTTCCTAACAACCCTAAACATAACCCTAACCGCAACAAGAAGCTGAACCCGAGTTAGACCCGAAAAAACACGTACGGTGCCACTTTCTGCCATCAAAAAGTGCTCTCAGCGGAAGCCTTTGGGTACACCTGAACTCCCTGGGGGAGCCTTTACGCAACCCCACACTCAACAGGACTCTGCGTCTTCACTCTTTCCTAACAACCCTAAACATAACCCTAACCGCAACAAGAAGCTGAACCCGAGTTAGACCCGAAAAAACACGTACGGTGCCACTTTCTGCCATCAAAAAGTGCTCTCAGCGGAAGCCTTTGGGTACACCTGAACTCCCTGGGGGAGCCTTTACGCAACCCCACACTCAACAGGACTCTGCGTCTTCACTCTTTCCTAACAACCCTAAACATAACCCTAACCGCAACAAGAAGCTGAACCCGAGTTAGACCCGAAAAAACACGTACGGTGCCACTTTCTGCCATCAAAAAGTGCTCTCAGCGGAAGCCTTTGGGTACACCTGAACTCCCTGGGGGAGCCTTTACGCAACCCCACACTCAACAGGACTCTGCGCCTTCACTCTTTCCTAACAACCCTAAACATAACCCTAACCGCAACAAGAAGCTGAACCCGAGTTAGACCCGAAAAAACACGTACGGTGCCACTTTCTGCCATCAAAAAGTGCTCTCAGCGGAAGCCTTTGGGTACACGTGAACTCCCTGGGGGAGCCTTTACGCAACCCCACACTCAACAGGACTCTGCGTCTTCACTCTTTCCTAACAACCCTAAACATAACCCTAACCGCAACAAGAAGCTGAACCCGAGTTAGACCCGAAAAAACACGTACGGTGCCACTTTCTGCCATCCAAAAGTGCTCTCAACGGAAGCCTTTGGGTACACCTGAACTCCCTGGGGGAGCCTTTACGCAACCGCACAGTCAACAGGACTCTGCGTCTTCACTCTTTCCTAACAACCCTAAACATAACCCTAACCGCAACAAGAAGCTGAACCCGAGTTAGACCCGAAAAAACACGTACGGTGCCACTTTCTGCCATCAAAAAGTGCTCTCAGCGGAAGCCTTTGGGTACACCTGAACTCCCTGGGGGAGCCTTTACGCAACCTCACACTCAACAGGACTCTGCGTCTTCACTCTTTCCTAACAACCCTAAACATAACCCTAACCGCAACAAGAAGCTGAACCCGAGTTAGACCCGAAAAAACACGTACGGTGCCACTTTCTGCCATCAAAAAGTGCTCTCAGCGGAAGCCTTTGGGTACACCTGAACTCCCTGGGGGAGCCTTTACGCAACCCCACACTCAACAGGACTCTGCGTCTTCACTCTTTCCTAACAACCCTAAACATAACCCTAACCGCAACAAGAAGCTCAACCCGAGTTAGACCCGAAAAAACACGTACGGTGCATCTTTCTGCCATCAAAAAGTGCTCTCAGCGGAAGCCTTTGGGTACACCTGAACTCCCTGGGGGAGCCTTTACACAACCCCACACTCAACAGGACTCTGCGTCTTCACTCTTTCCTAACAACCCTAAACATAACCCTAACCGCAACAAGAAGCTGAACCCGAGTTAGACCCGAAAAAACACGTACGGTGCCACTTTCTGCCATCAAAAAGTGCTCTCAGCGGAAGCCTTTGGGTACACCTGAACTCCCTGGGGGAGCCTTTACGCAACCGCACAGTCAACAGGACTCTGCGTCTTCACTCTTTCCTAACAACCCTAAACATAACCCTAACCGCAACAAGAAGCTGAACCCGAGTTAGACCCGAAAAAACACGTACGGTGCCACTTTCTGCCATCAAAAAGTGCTCTCAGCGGAAGCCTTTGGGTACACGTGAACTCCCTGGGGGAGCCTTTACGCAACCCCACACTCAACAGGACTCTGCGTCTTCACTCTTTCCTAACAACCCTAAACATAACCCTAACCGCAACAAGAAGCTGAACCCGAGTTAGACCCGAAAAAACACGTACGGTGCCACTTTCTGCCATCAAAAAGTGCTCTCAGCGGAAGCCTTTGGGTACACCTGAACTCCCTGGGGGAGCCTTTACGCAACCCCACACTCAACAGGACTCTGCGTCTTCACTCTTTCCTAACAACCCTAAACATAACCCTAACCGCAACAAGAAGCTGAACCCGAGTTAGACCCGAAAAAACACGTACGGTGCCACTTTCTGCCATCAAAAAGTGCTCTCAGCGGAAGCCTTTGGGTACACCTGAACTCCCTGGGGGAGCCTTTACGCAACCCCACACTCAACAGGACTCTGCGTCTTCACTCTTTCCTAACAACCCTAAACATAACCCTAACCGCAACAAGAAGCTGAACCCGAGTTAGACCCGAAAAAACACGTACGGTGCCACTTTCTGCCATCAAAAAGTGCTCTCAGCGGAAGCCTTTGGGTACACCTGAACTCCCTGGGGGAGCCTTTACGCAACCCCACACTCAACAGGACTCTGCGTCTTCACTCTTTCCTAACAACCCTAAACATAACCCTAACCGCAACAAGAAGCTGAACCCGAGTTAGACCCGAAAAAACACGTACGGTGCCACTTTCTGCCATCAAAAAGTGCTCTCAGCGGAAGCCTTTGGGTACACCTGAACTCCCTGGGGGAGCCTTTACGCAACCCCACACTCAACAGGACTCTGCGTCTTCACTCTTTCCTAACAACCCTAAACATAACCCTAACCGCAACAAGAAGCTGAACCCGAGTTAGACCCGAAAAAACACGTACGGTGCCACTTTCTGCCATCAAAAAGTGCTCTCAGCGGAAGCCTTTGGGTACACGTGAACTCCCTGGGGGAGCCTTTACGCAACCCCACACTCAACAGGACTCTGCGTCTTCACTCTTTCCTAACAACCCTAAACATAACCCTAACCGCAACAAGAAGCTGAACCCGAGTTAGACCCGAAAAAACACGTACGGTGCCACTTTCTGCCATCCAAAAGTGCTCTCAACGGAAGCCTTTGGGTACACCTGAACTCCCTGGGGGAGCCTTTACGCAACCCCACACTCAACAGGACTCTGCGTCTTCACTCTTTCCTAACAACCCTAAACATAACCCTAACCGCAACAAGAAGCTGAACCCGAGTTAGACCCGAAAAAACACGTACGGTGCCACTTTCTGCCATCAAAAAGTGCTCTCAGCGGAAGCCTTTGGGTACACCTGAACTCCCTGGGGGAGCCTTTACGCAACCTCACACTCAACAGGACTCTGCGTCTTCACTCTTTCCTAACAACCCTAAACATAACCCTAACCGCAACAAGAAGCTGAACCCGAGTTAGACCCGAAAAAACACGTACGGTGCCACTTTCTGCCATCAAAAAGTGCTCTCAGCGGAAGCCTTTGGGTACACCTGAACTCCCTGGGGGAGCCTTTACGCAACCCCACACTCAACAGGACTCTGCGTCTTCACTCTTTCCTAACAACCCTAAACATAACCCTAACAGGAACAAGAAGCTCAACCCGAGTTAGACCCGAAAAAACACGTACGGTGCATCTTTCTGCCATCAAAAAGTGCTCTCAGCGGAAGCCTTTGGGTACACCTGAACTCCCTGGGGGAGCCTTTACACAACCCCACACTCAACAGGACTCTGCGTCTTCACTCTTTCCTAACAACCCTAAACATAACCCTAACCGCAACAAGAAGCTGAACCCGAGTTAGACCCGAAAAAACACGTACGGTGCCACTTTCTGCCATCAAAAAGTGCTCTCAGCGGAAGCCTTTGGGTACACCTGAACTCCCTGGGGGAGCCTTTACGCAACCGCACAGTCAACAGGACTCTGCGTCTTCACTCTTTCCTAACAACCCTAAACATAACCCTAACCGCAACAAGAAGCTGAACCCGAGTTAGACCCGAAAAAACACGTACGGTGCCACTTTCTGCCATCAAAAAGTGCTCTCAGCGGAAGCCTTTGGGTACACGTCAACTCCCTGGGGGAGCCTTTACGCAACCCCACACTCAACAGGACTCTGCGTCTTCACTCTTTCCTAACAACCCTAAACATAACCCTAACCGCAACAAGAAGCTCAACCCGAGTTAGACCCGAAAAAACACGTACGGTGCCACTTTCTGCCATCAAAAAGTGCTCTCAGCGGAAGCCTTTGGGTACACCTGAACTCCCTGGGGGAGCCTTTACGCAACCCCACACTCAACAGGACTCTGCGTCTTCACTCTTTCCTAACAACCCTAAACATAACCCTAACCGCAACAAGAAGCTGAACCCGAGTTAGACCCGAAAAAACACGTACGGTGCCACTTTCTGCCATCAAAAAGTGCTCTCAGCGGAAGCCTTTGGGTACACCTGAACTCCCTGGGGGAGCCTTTACGCAACCCCACACTCAACAGGACTCTGCGTCTTCACTCTTTCCTAACAACCCTAAACATAACCCTAACCGCAACAAGAAGCTGAACCCGAGTTAGACCCGAAAAAACACGTACGGTGCCACTTTCTGCCATCAAAAAGTGCTCTCAGCGGAAGCCTTTGGGTACACCTGAACTCCCTGGGGGAGCCTTTACGCAACCCCACACTCAACAGGACTCTGCGTCTTCACTCTTTCCTAACAACCCTAAACATAACCCTAACCGCAACAAGAAGCTCAACCCGAGTTAGACCCGAAAAAACACGTACGGTGCCACTTTCTGCCATCAAAAAGTGCTCTCAGCGGAAGCCTTTGGGTACACCTGAACTCCCTGGGGGAGCCTTTACGCAACCCCACACTCAACAGGACTCTGCGTCTTCACTCTTTCCTAACAACCCTAAACATAACCCTAACCGCAACAAGAAGCTGAACCCGAGTTAGACCCGAAAAAACACGTACGGTGCCACTTTCTGCCATCAAAAAGTGCTCTCAGCGGAAGCCTTTGGGTACACCTGAACTCCCTGGGGGAGCCTTTACGCAACCCCACACTCAACAGGACTCTGCGTCTTCACTCTTTCCTAACAACCCTAAACATAACCCTAACCGCAACAAGAAGCTGAACCCGAGTTAGACCCGAAAAAACACGTACGGTGCCACTTTCTGCCATCCAAAAGTGCTCTCAGCGGAAGCCTTTGGGTACACCTGAACTCCCTGGGGGAGCCTTTACGCAACCCCACACTCAACAGGACTCTGCGTCTTCACTCTTTCCTAACAACCCTAAACATAACCCTAACCGCAACAAGAAGCTGAACCCGAGTTAGACCCGAAAAAACACGTACGGTGCCACTTTCTGCCATCAAAAAGTGCTCTCAGCGGAAGCCTTTGGGTACACCTGAACTCCCTGGGGGAGCCTTTACGCAACCCCACACTCAACAGGACTCTGCGTCTTCACTCTTTCCTAACAACCCTAAACATAACCCTAACCGCAACAAGAAGCTGAACCCGAGTTAGACCCGAAAAAACACGTACGGTGCCACTTTCTGCCATCAAAAAGTGCTCTCAGCGGAAGCCTTTGGGTACACCTGAACTCCCTGGGGGAGCCTTTACGCAACCCCACACTCAACAGGACTCTGCGTCTTCACTCTTTCCTAACAACCCTAAACATAACCCTAACAGGAACAAGAAGCTCAACCCGAGTTAGACCCGAAAAAACACGTACGGTGCATCTTTCTGCCATCAAAAAGTGCTCTCAGCGGAAGCCTTTGGGTACACCTGAACTCCCTGGGGAGCCTTTACACAACCCCACACTCAACAGGACTCTGCGTCTTCACTCTTTCCTAACAACCCTAAACATAACCCTAACCGCAACAAGAAGCTGAACCCGAGTTAGACCCGAAAAAACACGTACGGTGCATCTTTCTGCCATCAAAAAGTGCTCTCAGCGGAAGCCTTTGGGTACACCTGAACTCCCTGGGGGAGCCTTTACGCAACCCCACACTCAACAGGACTCTGCGTCTTCACTCTTTCCTAACAACCCTAAACATAACCCTAACCGCAACAAGAAGCTGAACCCGAGTTAGACCCGAAAAAACACGTACGGTGCCACTTTCTGCCATCAAAAAGTGCTCTCAGCGGAAGCCTTTGGGTACACCTGAACTCCCTGGGGGAGCCTTTACGCAACCCCACACTCAACAGGACTCTGCGTCTTCACTCTTTCCTAACAACCCTAAACATAACCCTAACCGCAACAAGAAGCTGAACCCGAGTTAGACCCGAAAAAACACGTACGGTGCCACTTTCTGCCATCAAAAAGTGCTCTCAGCGGAAGCCTTTGGGTACACGTGAACTCCCTGGGGGAGCCTTTACGCAACCCCACACTCAACAGGACTCTGCGTCTTCACTCTTTCCTAACAACCCTAAACATAACCCTAACCGCAACAAGAAGCTGAACCCGAGTTAGACCCGAAAAAAACACGTACGGTGCCACTTTCTGCCATCAAAAAGTGCTCTCAGCGGAAGCCTTTGGGTACACCTGAACTCCCTGGGGGAGCCTTTACGCAACCCCACACTCAACAGGACTCTGCGTCTTCACTCTTTCCTAACAACCCTAAACATAACCCTAACCGCAACAAGAAGCTGAACCCGAGTTAGACCCGAAAAAACACGTACGGTGCCACTTTCTGCCATCAAAAAGTGCTCTCAGCGGAAGCCTTTGGGTACACGTGAACTCCCTGGGGGAGCCTTTACGCAACCCCACACTCAACAGGACTCTGCGTCTTCACTCTTTCCTAACAACCCTAAACATAACCCTAACCGCAACAAGAAGCTGAACCCGAGTTAGACCCGAAAAAACACGTACGGTGCCACTTTCTGCCATCAAAAAGTGCTCTCAGCGGAAGCCTTTGGGTACACGTGAACTCCCTGGGGGAGCCTTTACGCAACCCCACACTCAACAGGACTCTGCGTCTTCACTCTTTCCTAACAACCCTAAACATAACCCTAACCGCAACAAGAAGCTGAACCCGAGTTAGACCCGAAAAAACACGTACGGTGCCACTTTCTGCCATCAAAAAGTGCTCTCAGCAGAAGCCTTTGGGTACACCTGAACTCCCTGGGGGAGCCTTTACGCAACCCACACTCAACAGGACTCTGCGTCTTCACTCTTTCCTAACAACCCTAAACATAACCCTAACCGCAACAAGAAGCTGAACCCGAGTTAGACCCGAAAAAACACGTACGGTGCCACTTTCTGCCATCAAAAAGTGCTCTCAGCGGAAGCCTTTGGGTACACGTGAACTCCCTGGGGGAGCCTTTACGCAACCCCACACTCAACAGGACTCTGCGTCTTCACTCTTTCCTAACAACCCTAAACATAACCCTAACCGCAACAAGAAGCTGAACCCGAGTTAGACCCGAAAAAACACGTACGGTGCCACTTTCTGCCATCAAAAAGTGCTCTCAGCGGAAGCCTTTGGGTACACCTGAACTCCCTGGGGGAGCCTTTACGCAACCCCACACTCAACAGGACTCTGCGTCTTCACTCTTTCCTAACAACCCTAAACATAACCCTAACCGCAACAAGAAGCTGAACCCGAGTTAGACCCGAAAAAACACGTACGGTGCCACTTTCTGCCATCAAAAAGTGCTCTCAGCGGAAGCCTTTGGGTACACGTGAACTCCCTGGGGGAGCCTTTACGCAACCCCACACTCAACAGGACTCTGCGTCTTCACTCTTTCCTAACAACCCTAAACATAACCCTAACCGCAACAAGAAGCTGAACCCGAGTTAGACCCGAAAAAACACGTACGGTGCCACTTTCTGCCATCAAAAAGTGCTCTCAGCGGAAGCCTTTGGGTACACGTGAACTCCCTGGGGGAGCCTTTACGCAACCCCACACTCAACAGGACTCTGCGTCTTCACTCTTTCCTAACAACCCTAAACATAACCCTAACCGCAACAAGAAGCTGAACCCGAGTTAGACCCGAAAAAACACGTACGGTGCCACTTTCTGCCATCAAGTGCTCTCAGCAGAAGCCTTTGGGTACACCTGAACTCCCTGGGGGAGCCTTTACGCAACCGCACACTCAACAGGACTCTGCGTCTTCACTCTTTCCTAACAACCCTAAACATAACCCTAACCGCAACAAGAAGCTGAACCCGAGTTAGACCCGAAAAAACACGTACGGTGCCACTTTCTGCCATCAAAAAGTGCTCTCAGCGGAAGCCTTTGGGTACACCTGAACTCCCTGGGGGAGCCTTTACGCAACCCCACACTCAACAGGACTCTGCGTCTTCACTCTTTCCTAACAACCCTAAACATAACCCTAACCGCAACAAGAAGCTGAACCCGAGTTAGACCCGAAAAAACACGTACGGTGCCACTTTCTGCCATCAAAAAGTGCTCTCAGCGGAAGCCTTTGGGTACACCTGAACTCCCTGGGGGAGCCTTTACGCAACCCCACACTCAACAGGACTCTGCGTCTTCACTCTTTCCTAACAACCCTAAACATAACCCTAACCGCAACAAGAAGCTGAACCCGAGTTAGACCCGAAAAAACACGTACGGTGCCACTTTCTGCCATCAAAAAGTGCTCTCAGCGGAAGCCTTTGGGTACACCTGAACTCCCTGGGGGAGCCTTTACGCAACCCCACACTCAACAGGACTCTGCGTCTTCACTCTTTCCTAACAACCCTAAACATAACCCTAACCGCAACAAGAAGCTGAACCCGAGTTAGACCCGAAAAAACACGTACGGTGCCACTTTCTGCCATCAAAAAGTGCTCTCAGCGGAAGCCTTTGGGTACACCTGAACTCCCTGGGGGAGCCTTTACGCAACCCCACACTCAACAGGACTCTGCGTCTTCACTCTTTCCTAACAACCCTAAACATAACCCTAACCGCAACAAGAAGCTGAACCCGAGTTAGACCCGAAAAAACACGTACGGTGCCACTTTCTGCCATCAAAAAGTGCTCTCAGCGGAAGCCTTTGGGTACACCTGAACTCCCTGGGGGAGCCTTTACGCAACCCCACACTCAACAGGACTCTGCGTCTTCACTCTTTCCTAACAACCCTAAACATAACCCTAACCGCAACAAGAAGCTGAACCCGAGTTAGACCCGAAAAAACACGTACGGTGCCACTTTCTGCCATCAAAAAGTGCTCTCAGCGGAAGCCTTTGGGTACACCTGAACTCCCTGGGGGAGCCTTTACGCAACCCCACACTCAACAGGACTCTGCGTCTTCACTCTTTCCTAACAACCCTAAACATAACCCTAACCGCAACAAGAAGCTGAACCCGAGTTAGACCCGAAAAAACACGTACGGTGCCACTTTCTGCCATCAAAAAGTGCTCTCAGCGGAAGCCTTTGGGTACACCTGAACTCCCTGGGGGAGCCTTTACGCAACCCCACACTCAACAGGACTCTGCGTCTTCACTCTTTCCTAACAACCCTAAACATAACCCTAACCGCAACAAGAAGCTGAACCCGAGTTAGACCCGAAAAAACACGTACGGTGCCACTTTCTGCCATCAAAAAGTGCTCTCAGCGGAAGCCTTTGGGTACACCTGAACTCCCTGGGGGAGCCTTTACGCAACCCCACACTCAACAGGACTCTGCGTCTTCACTCTTTCCTAACAACCCTAAACATAACCCTAACCGCAACAAGAAGCTGAACCCGAGTTAGACCCGAAAAAACACGTACGGTGCCACTTTCTGCCATCAAAAAGTGCTCTCAGCGGAAGCCTTTGGGTACACCTGAACTCCCTGGGGGAGCCTTTACGCAACCCCACACTCAACAGGACTCTGCGTCTTCACTCTTTCCTAACAACCCTAAACATAACCCTAACCGCAACAAGAAGCTGAACCCGAGTTAGACCCGAAAAAACACGTACGGTGCCACTTTCTGCCATCAAAAAGTGCTCTCAGCGGAAGCCTTTGGGTACACCTGAACTCCCTGGGGGAGCCTTTACGCAACCCCACACTCAACAGGACTCTGCGTCTTCACTCTTTCCTAACAACCCTAAACATAACCCTAACCGCAACAAGAAGCTGAACCCGAGTTAGACCCGAAAAAACACGTACGGTGCCACTTTCTGCCATCAAAAAGTGCTCTCAGCGGAAGCCTTTGGGTACACCTGAACTCCCTGGGGGAGCCTTTACGCAACCCCACACTCAACAGGACTCTGCGTCTTCACTCTTTCCTAACAACCCTAAACATAACCCTAACCGCAACAAGAAGCTGAACCCGAGTTAGACCCGAAAAAACACGTACGGTGCCACTTTCTGCCATCAAAAAGTGCTCTCAGCGGAAGCCTTTGGGTACACCTGAACTCCCTGGGGGAGCCTTTACGCAACCCCACACTCAACAGGACTCTGCGTCTTCACTCTTTCCTAACAACCCTAAACATAACCCTAACCGCAACAAGAAGCTGAACCCGAGTTAGACCCGAAAAAACACGTACGGTGCCACTTTCTGCCATCAAAAAGTGCTCTCAGCGGAAGCCTTTGGGTACACCTGAACTCCCTGGGGGAGCCTTTACGCAACCCCACACTCAACAGGACTCTGCGTCTTCACTCTTTCCTAACAACCCTAAACATAACCCTAACCGCAACAAGAAGCTGAACCCGAGTTAGACCCGAAAAAACACGTACGGTGCCACTTTCTGCCATCAAAAAGTGCTCTCAGCGGAAGCCTTTGGGTACACCTGAACTCCCTGGGGGAGCCTTTACGCAACCCCACACTCAACAGGACTCTGCGTCTTCACTCTTTCCTAACAACCCTAAACATAACCCTAACCGCAACAAGAAGCTGAACCCGAGTTAGACCCGAAAAAACACGTACGGTGCCACTTTCTGCCATCAAAAAGTGCTCTCAGCGGAAGCCTTTGGGTACACCTGAACTCCCTGGGGGAGCCTTTACGCAACCCCACACTCAACAGGACTCTGCGTCTTCACTCTTTCCTAACAACCCTAAACATAACCCTAACCGCAACAAGAAGCTGAACCCGAGTTAGACCCGAAAAAACACGTACGGTGCCACTTTCTGCCATCAAAAAGTGCTCTCAGCGGAAGCCTTTGGGTACACCTGAACTCCCTGGGGGAGCCTTTACGCAACCCCACACTCAACAGGACTCTGCGTCTTCACTCTTTCCTAACAACCCTAACATAACCCTAACCGCAACAAGAAGCTGAACCCGAGTTAGACCCGAAAAAACACGTACGGTGCCACTTTCTGCCATCCAAAAGTGCTCTCAGCGGAAGCCTTTGGGTACACCTGAACTCCCTGGGGGAGCCTTTACGCAACCCCACACTCAACAGGACTCTGCGTCTTCACTCTTTCCTAACAACCCTAAACATAACCCTAACCGCAACAAGAAGCTGAACCCGAGTTAGACCCGAAAAAACACGTACGGTGCCACTTTCTGCCATCAAAAAGTGCTCTCAGCGGAAGCCTTTGGGTACACCTGAACTCCCTGGGGGAGCCTTTACGCAACCCCACACTCAACAGGACTCTGCGTCTTCACTCTTTCCTAACAACCCTAAACATAACCCTAACCGCAACAAGAAGCTGAACCCGAGTTAGACCCGAAAAAACACGTACGGTGCCACTTTCTGCCATCAAAAGTGCTCTCAGCGGAAGCCTTTGGGTACACGTGAACTCCCTGGGGGAGCCTTTACGCAACCCCACACTCAACAGGACTCTGCGTCTTCACTCTTTCCTAACAACCCTAAACATAACCCTAACCGCAACAAGAAGCTGCAACCCGAGTTAGACCCGAAAAAACACGTACGGTGCCACTTTCTGCCATCAAAAAGTGCTCTCAGCGGAAGCCTTTGGGTACACCTGAACTCCCTGGGGGAGCCTTTACGCAACCCCACACTCAACAGGACTCTGCGTCTTCACTCTTTCCTAACAACCCTAAACATAACCCTAACCGCAACAAGAAGCTGAACCCGAGTTAGACCCGAAAAAACACGTACGGTGCCACTTTCTGCCATCAAAAAGTGCTCTCAGCGGAAGCCTTTGGGTACACCTGAACTCCCTGGGGGAGCCTTTACGCAACCCCACACTCAACAGGACTCTGCGTCTTCACTCTTTCCTAACAACCCTAAACATAACCCTAACCGCAACAAGAAGCTGAACCCGAGTTAGACCCGAAAAAACACGTACGGTGCCACTTTCTGCCATCAAAAAGTGCTCTCAGCGGAAGCCTTTGGGTACACCTGAACTCCCTGGGGGAGCCTTTACGCAACCCCACACTCAACAGGACTCTGCGTCTTCACTCTTTCCTAACAACCCTAAACATAACCCTAACCGCAACAAGAAGCTGAACCCGAGTTAGACCCGAAAAAACACGTACGGTGCCACTTTCTGCCATCAAAAAGTGCTCTCAGCGGAAGCCTTTGGGTACACGTGAACTCCCTGGGGGAGCCTTTACGCAACCCCACACTCAACAGGACTCTGCGTCTTCACTCTTTCCTAACAACCCTAAACATAACCCTAACCGCAACAAGAAGCTGAACCCGAGTTAGACCCGAAAAAACACGTACGGTGCCACTTTCTGCCATCAAAAAGTGCTCTCAGCGGAAGCCTTTGGGTACACCTGAACTCCCTGGGGGAGCCTTTACGCAACCCCACACTCAACAGGACTCTGCGTCTTCACTCTTTCCTAACAACCCTAAACATAACCCTAACCGCAACAAGAAGCTGAACCCGAGTTAGACCCGAAAAAACACGTACGGTGCCACTTTCTGCCATCAAAAAGTGCTCTCAGCGGAAGCCTTTGGGTACACGTGAACTCCCTGGGGGAGCCTTTACGCAACCCCACACTCAACAGGACTCTGCGTCTTCACTCTTTCCTAACAACCCTAAACATAACCCTAACCGCAACAAGAAGCTGAACCCGAGTTAGACCCGAAAAAACACGTACGGTGCCACTTTCTGCCATCCAAAAGTGCTCTCAGCGGAAGCCTTTGGGTACACCTGAACTCCCTGGGGGAGCCTTTACGCAACCCCACACTCAACAGGACTCTGCGTCTTCACTCTTTCCTAACAACCCTAAACATAACCCTAACCGCAACAAGAAGCTGAACCCGAGTTAGACCCGAAAAAAACACGTACGGTGCCACTTTCTGCCATCAAAAAGTGCTCTCAGCGGAAGCCTTTGGGTACACCTGAACTCCCTGGGGGAGCCTTTACGCAACCCCACACTCAACAGGACTCTGCGTCTTCACTCTTTCCTAACAACCCTAAACATAACCCTAACCGCAACAAGAAGCTGAACCCGAGTTAGACCCGAAAAAACACGTACGGTGCCACTTTCTGCCATCAAAAAGTGCTCTCAGCGGAAGCCTTTGGGTACACGTGAACTCCCTGGGGGAGCCTTTACGCAACCCCACACTCAACAGGACTCTGCGTCTTCACTCTTTCCTAACAACCCTAAACATAACCCTAACCGCAACAAGAAGCTGAACCCGAGTTAGACCCGAAAAAACACGTACGGTGCCACTTTCTGCCATCAAAAAGTGCTCTCAGCGGAAGCCTTTGGGTACACCTGAACTCCCTGGGGGAGCCTTTACGCAACCCCACACTCAACAGGACTCTGCGTCTTCACTCTTTCCTAACAACCCTAAACATAACCCTAACCGCAACAAGAAGCTGAACCCGAGTTAGACCCGAAAAAACACGTACGGTGCCACTTTCTGCCATCAAAAAGTGCTCTCAGCGGAAGCCTTTGGGTACACGTGAACTCCCTGGGGGAGCCTTTACGCAACCCCACACTCAACAGGACTCTGCGTCTTCACTCTTTCCTAACAACCCTAACTACACATACCCTAACCGCAACAAGAAGCTGAACCCGAGTTAGACCCGAAAAAACACGTACGGTGCCACTTTCTGCCATCCAAAAGTGCTCTCAGCGGAAGCCTTTGGGTACACCTGAACTCCCTGGGGGAGCCTTTACGCAACCCCACACTCAACAGGACTCTGCGTCTTCACTCTTTCCTAACAACCCTAAACATAACCCTAACCGCAACAAGAAGCTGAACCCGAGTTAGACCCGAAAAAACACGTACGGTGCCACTTTCTGCCATCAAAAAGTGCTCTCAGCGGAAGCCTTTGGGTACACCTGAACTCCCTGGGGGAGCCTTTACGCAACCCCACACTCAACAGGACTCTGCGTCTTCACTCTTTCCTAACAACCCTAAACATAACCCTAACCGCAACAAGAAGCTGAACCCGAGTTAGACCCGAAAAAACACGTACGGTGCCACTTTCTGCCATCAAAAAGTGCTCTCAGCGGAAGCCTTTGGGTACACGTGAACTCCCTGGGGGAGCCTTTACGCAACCCCACACTCAACAGGACTCTGCGTCTTCACTCTTTCCTAACAACCCTAAACATAACCCTAACCGCAACAAGAAGCTCAACCCGAGTTAGACCCGAAAAAACACGTACGGTGCCACTTTCTGCCATCAAAAAGTGCTCTCAGCGGAAGCCTTTGGGTACACCTGAACTCCCTGGGGGAGCCTTTACGCAACCCCACACTCAACAGGACTCTGCGTCTTCACTCTTTCCTAACAACCCTAAACATAACCCTAACCGCAACAAGAAGCTGAACCCGAGTTAGACCCGAAAAAACACGTACGGTGCCACTTTCTGCCATCAAAAAGTGCTCTCAGCGGAAGCCTTTGGGTACACCTGAACTCCCTGGGGGAGCCTTTACGCAACCCCACACTCAACAGGACTCTGCGTCTTCACTCTTTCCTAACAACCCTAAACATAACCCTAACCGCAACAAGAAGCTGAACCCGAGTTAGACCCGAAAAAACACGTACGGTGCCACTTTCTGCCATCAAAAAGTGCTCTCAGCGGAAGCCTTTGGGTACACCTGAACTCCCTGGGGGAGCCTTTACGCAACCCCACACTCAACAGGACTCTGCGTCTTCACTCTTTCCTAACAACCCTAAACATAACCCTAACCGCAACAAGAAGCTGAACCCGAGTTAGACCCGAAAAAACACGTACGGTGCCACTTTCTGCCATCAAAAAGTGCTCTCAGCGGAAGCCTTTGGGTACACGTGAACTCCCTGGGGGAGCCTTTACGCAACCCCACACTCAACAGGACTCTGCGTCTTCACTCTTTCCTAACAACCCTAAACATAACCCTAACCGCAACAAGAAGCTGAACCCGAGTTAGACCCGAAAAAACACGTACGGTGCCACTTTCTGCCATCAAAAAGTGCTCTCAGCGGAAGCCTTTGGGTACACGTGAACTCCCTGGGGGAGCCTTTACGCAACCCCACACTCAACAGGACTCTGCGTCTTCACTCTTTCCTAACAACCCTAAACATAACCCTAACCGCAACAAGAAGCTGAACCCGAGTTAGACCCGAAAAAACACGTACGGTGCCACTTTCTGCCATCAAAAAGTGCTCTCAGCGGAAGCCTTTGGGTACACGTGAACTCCCTGGGGGAGCCTTTACGCAACCCCACACTCAACAGGACTCTGCGTCTTCACTCTTTCCTAACAACCCTAACATAACCCTAACCGCAACAAGAAGCTGAACCCGAGTTAGACCCGAAAAAACACGTACGGTGCCACTTTCTGCCATCAAAAAGTGCTCTCAGCGGAAGCCTTTGGGTACACCTGAACTCCCTGGGGGAGCCTTTACGCAACCCCACACTCAACAGGACTCTGCGTCTTCGCTCTTTCCTAACAACCCTAAACATAACCCTAACCGCAACAAGAAGCTGAACCCGAGTTAGACCCAAAAAAACACGTACGGTGCCACTTTCTGCCATCAAAAAGTGCTCTCAGCGGAAGCCTTTGGGTACACCTGAACTCCCTGGGGGAGCCTTTACGCAACCCCACACTCAACAGGACTCTGCGTCTTCACTCTTTCCTAACAACCCTAAACATAACCCTAACCGCAACAAGAAGCTGAACCCGAGTTAGACCCGAAAAAACACGTACGGTGCCACTTTCTGCCATCAAAAAGTGCTCTCAGCGGAAGCCTTTGGGTACACCTGAACTCCCTGGGGGAGCCTTTACGCAACCCCACACTCAACAGGACTCTGCGTCTTCACTCTTTCCTAACAACCCTAAACATAACCCTAACCGCAACAAGAAGCTGAACCCGAGTTAGACCCGAAAAAACACGTACGGTGCCACTTTCTGCCATCAAAAAGTGCTCTCAGCGGAAGCCTTTGGGTACACCTGAACTCCCTGGGGGAGCCTTTACGCAACCCCACACTCAACAGGACTCTGCGTCTTCACTCTTTCCTAACAACCCTAAACATAACCCTAACCGCAACAAGAAGCTGAACCCGAGTTAGACCCGAAAAAACACGTACGGTGCCACTTTCTGCCATCAAAAAGTGCTCTCAGCGGAAGCCTTTGGGTACACCTGAACTCCCTGGGGGAGCCTTTACGCAACCCCGCACTCAACAGGACTCTGCGTCTTCACTCTTTCCTAACAACCCTAACATAACCCTAACCGCAACAAGAAGCTGAACCCGAGTTAGACCCGAAAAAACACGTACGGTGCCACTTTCTGCCATCAAAAAGTGCTCTCAGCGGAAGCCTTTGGGTACACCTGAACTCCCTGGGGGAGCCTTTACGCAACCCCACACTCAACAGGACTCTGCGTCTTCGCTCTTTCCTAACAACCCTAAACATAACCCTAACCGCAACAAGAAGCTGAACCCGAGTTAGACCCGAAAAAAACACGTACGGTGCCACTTTCTGCCATCAAAAAGTGCTCTCAGCGGAAGCCTTTGGGTACACCTGAACTCCCTGGGGGAGCCTTTACGCAACCCCACACTCAACAGGACTCTGCGTCTTCACTCTTTCCTAACAACCCTAAACATAACCCTAACCGCAACAAGAAGCTGAACCCGAGTTAGACCCGAAAAAACACGTACGGTGCCACTTTCTGCCATCAAAAAGTGCTCTCAGCGGAAGCCTTTGGGTACACGTGAACTCCCTGGGGGAGCCTTTACGCAACCCCACACTCAACAGGACTCTGCGTCTTCACTCTTTCCTAACAACCCTAAACATAACCCTAACCGCAACAAGAAGCTGAACCCGAGTTAGACCCGAAAAAACACGTACGGTGCCACTTTCTGCCATCCAAAAGTGCTCTCAGCGGAAGCCTTTGGGTACACCTGAACTCCCTGGGGGAGCCTTTACGCAACCCCACACTCAACAGGACTCTGCGTCTTCACTCTTTCCTAACAACCCTAAACATAACCCTAACCGCAACAAGAAGCTGAACCCGAGTTAGACCCGAAAAAACACGTACGGTGCCACTTTCTGCCATCAAAAAGTGCTCTCAGCGGAAGCCTTTGGGTACACCGTCAACTCCCTGGGGGAGCCTTTACGCAACCCCACACTCAACAGGACTCTGCGTCTTCACTCTTTCCTAACAACCCTAAACATAACCCTAACCGCAACAAGAAGCTGAACCCGAGTTAGACCCGAAAAAACACGTACGGTGCCACTTTCTGCCATCCAAAAGTGCTCTCAGCGGAAGCCTTTGGGTACACCTGAACTCCCTGGGGGAGCCTTTACGCAACCCCACACTCAACAGGACTCTGCGTCTTCACTCTTTCCTAACAACCCTAAACATAACCCTAACCGCAACAAGAAGCTGAACCCGAGTTAGACCCGAAAAAACACGTACGGTGCCACTTTCTGCCATCAAAAAGTGCTCTCAGCGGAAGCCTTTGGGTACACCTGAACTCCCTGGGGGAGCCTTTACGCAACCCCACACTCAACAGGACTCTGCGTCTTCACTCTTTCCTAACAACCCTAAACATAACCCTAACCGCAACAAGAAGCTGAACCCGAGTTAGACCCGAAAAAACACGTACGGTGCCACTTTCTGCCATCAAAAAGTGCTCTCAGCGGAAGCCTTTGGGTACACGTGAACTCCCTGGGGGAGCCTTTACGCAACCCCACACTCAACAGGACTCTGCGTCTTCACTCTTTCCTAACAACCCTAAACATAACCCTAACCGCAACAAGAAGCTCAACCCGAGTTAGACCCGAAAAAACACGTACGGTGCCACTTTCTGCCATCAAAAAGTGCTCTCAGCGGAAGCCTTTGGGTACACCTGAACTCCCTGGGGGAGCCTTTACGCAACCCCACACTCAACAGGACTCTGCGTCTTCACTCTTTCCTAACAACCCTAAACATAACCCTAACCGCAACAAGAAGCTGAACCCGAGTTAGACCCGAAAAAACACGTACGGTGCCACTTTCTGCCATCAAAAAGTGCTCTCAGCGGAAGCCTTTGGGTACACCTGAACTCCCTGGGGGAGCCTTTACGCAACCCCACACTCAACAGGACTCTGCGTCTTCACTCTTTCCTAACAACCCTAAACATAACCCTAACCGCAACAAGAAGCTGAACCCGAGTTAGACCCGAAAAAACACGTACGGTGCCACTTTCTGCCATCAAAAAGTGCTCTCAGCGGAAGCCTTTGGGTACACCTGAACTCCCTGGGGGAGCCTTTACGCAACCCCACACTCAACAGGACTCTGCGTCTTCACTCTTTCCTAACAACCCTAAACATAACCCTAACCGCAACAAGAAGCTGAACCCGAGTTAGACCCGAAAAAACACGTACGGTGCCA